>NW_027210730.1:0-25000 GCF_029030835.1 Brachyistius frenatus
ACAGCGAACACAGCGAACACAGAGAACACAGCGAACACAGCGAACACAGCGAACACAGAGAACACAGTGAATACAGTGAACACAGCGAACACAGTGAATACAGTGAATACAGTGAACACAGCGAACACAGAGAACACAGCGAACACAGCGAACACAGCGAATACAGTGAACACAGTGAACACAGTGAACACAGCGAACACAGCGAATACAGCGAACACAGTGAATACAGTGAACACAGTGAACACAGTGAATACAGCGAACACAGTGAACACAGCGAACACAGCGAATACAGCGAACACAGTGAACACAGCGAACACAGTGAATACAGTGAATACAGTGAACACAGTGAATACAGCGAACACAGTGAATACAGTGAACACAGTGAACACAGCGAACACAGTGAATACAGTGAACACAGTGAATACAGTGAATACAGTGAACACAGTGAACACAGTGAATACAGCGAACACAGTGAATACAGTGAACACAGTGAACACAGCGAACACAGTGAATACAGTGAACACAGTGAATACAGTGAATACAGCGTCACGTCCGCTTCTCAGCCAATTAGAACAGGTGACTCACTCGGACCAGCTTACTGACCAATCAGCACACAGAACAGCCCTAAAGGAGCAGTCCGTTTCACCAGCTGTCTTTCCTGAGTTAACCCTTTATATGCAACAAAATTAACTTAATTTCACGTGTTTTGTATTTTATGTTTACTTCTATCTTCCTTTGCTATTAAATCATTTTAATTCCTCAATTTTCCGACCGGGGATACAAATATAAAGAAATACAGGAAGACACGTTTTACAAGATGCTCCAAATGTAATTTGAAACAGAAATGAGGAAGTGTGTATTATGTGTCTGCATGTCATTGAAGTGAAGATATATGATAAATGTTTCCATTGCTCAAGAAGTTTAATGATTTTTGTTTCCTTCAAAACAGACAATATCGTGAAAAATGTCCACAAACTAGACATCTCCACATGTTTTAAGGTCTGCGGACTTCATCAGATATCAGATTTATCAGCGAGTCGGTAGATGATGACGTTTATGTTGTCACCAGGTATTTCTTCACACCTTTTCACACCTCTTGAGGCATTGACACGCTGCCCTCTAGTGGATTGCTGTGGTATTACACGCTTCACCGTTGAACCATCCTGGTTATATTACATTCTCTTCACAAATCTTTCAATAAGTGTTGTTACACTTTCAAACCAGAGTGCCTTTAATGCATTTTAATAAACTTTATTAAGACAAAAAAGGTTTGATCAACTTACTTCTTCGACATAACAAGTATAACATATTCTTCAATATTGAAAATACAGCAAAACAATGAAAAAACAAACTAAACGCAGGGTTTTGTGTGAGAGTACTACAACGTGTAAAGTGCGTATTAAAATCCCCGCAAACATGAAGTTATTTCTTTTATTACATTCATCGAATTGCTCATTAATCAAACCCTGAGTTGTAACCATGGTAACTGACTGTAGCCAAGGTGTGCCAGGTGTGGTTTTAAGTGATCAGGTTTCTACCGTACAGAAGAAAAGTCCTCATTTGTGCCATTCAAGACTGTTTTGTTTTAAATTATAATCTGTTTTATATCAAAGATTTTCACCCACCAGTTAACATTAACTTGTAATTCATGAAATTCGTCTTCGCCTCAGTCTGACAGAAAGTCTTGAATTAAATCTCCTCAGGGAACTTGAACCTTTCTGAGATTAAGACATGGACACGGAGGAAGGCTCGTGAGAAATAACCGTGCTCCTACAGAAGAAGAAGAAGAAGAAGAAGAAGAAGAAGAAGAAGAAGAAGATGAGTGGTGGTGAGCCGGTTCATCCATCCAGCAGCAGAACATCAGCGCTGAGTGATTAGAATAACAGAATCTCTGCTGGGGAACAGACGGGACCGCCGACACCACCGCGTTTGATCTACCTCTGTTCCTCCATGTCAACGTACAACACACACACACACACACACACACACACACACACACACACGCACACACACACACACACACACACACACGCACACACACACGCACGCACACACACACGCACGCACGCACACACACACACACACACACACACACACACACACACACACGCAGAGGCCCGTCCTCCCCCACAGAGGCTGTGGGGAGGAAGGGAGGCAGGGGAGGGAAGCTCTTATATTAATGGCTGCGGTTAACCTGCAAGGGTCAAACCCATTGGAGCTGTTGATGGATCAGGTCTGCAGGAGCTCTCTCTCTCTCTCTCTCTCTGAACACACACACACACACACACACACACACACACACACACACACACACACACACACACACACACACACACACACACACACACACACACACACACACACACTGCATGATCAGTCTCAGGTTGTCCAGCCACAGTGCAGAGGAGAAGGAGGAGGAGGAGGAGGAGGAAGAAAAAAAAAAGATGATGGATATAAAACAAGGGCAGATAGCAGTTTTAGTTACAGTCAGAGGAGAAAGAAATCCTCTCAGTGGAGGAGATAAATCTCAGTGGGCGGAGTCACAGAATCTGTGTTTTAAATTAAGGAGGTGGCAACAAAAAAAACCTCTGTAAGAGGAAACCAGTTGATTTGTGAACGTTATGAAACCTGACAATACTACGTCCCGCCCACCGATAGCTGTAACCTGACTGCACCACAGGCCTGTCAATCAAACAGACACGCCCCCAAAAACAGGTCTTCTTGAATCTTCTTTTCTAATGAATGAGGGATTATTTTCAGATGGACCTCCAGAAAACTAAGAAGAAGGAGTGACTTTAGCTAACAACACCGAGATAACTGATGGACACATTTTATTCACTTTGGATTTGATGAGAGAAGTTGAATGGGAGTCAATGGAGCCGGAGGCTTTTTGGAGCCGACCTCTAGTGGCACTCGCTGGTATTGCAGCTGAAGACACTTCTGGATCAGAACCATTTTACAGACCTGAAGCTACGAACTCTTTTATATCCAGTCTGTGGTTTGAAGCTATTCATGAGTTAACCTCATTTATCAATCAGGACTATATGTAGACCATAAAACTACTTCCTGTGTGACCTGGCAGTGTCGCAGTCATTTAAAAAGGTTTTCTCAGAACTATTGTTTAATTCAGTGTTTTAAACCTCTGCCCTTTTAAACACGTCCTCGGTGTGAACAACCCAGTACGGTCAACCTAACACCGTTCAGCGTTAAATGAAAGCAGCGCCGACTGCTGCTGGAAGACAAAATGCTGGTGTCAAAGTCAGAAAAAGATTTTTTGGCGCAACAACGATGTCAAACTACTCCGACTTTTGATTCATCTGATAACACAAATATATGGACAAGTGTCCAAAGTGTAGAAAACTTACTATGGACTTCTCAAACTGAACATTATGTGGCTTTACTGGTCGTTATTTACAACCCGTGAAATTTGAATCCATTAATACAACGCTTAAAATCATTCACACTGACTTCATGGTTACAGACTTCAGTGAGGTTATCAGAAACTTTTGAACATTTAAGCCGACATCATCTGCTGGAGCTGCAACCATCATGAGCTGCTGTAAACTTGATGATACAGAACAAAAAATATACTTCACATTATATTCAGTATCAACCTTTAAATGATGGCGTGAACACAGTCAACGTGTGTTTAACAGAGAAACACCAGGTAACACATCCAACTCTTGTTTCCATGCAGACTTCGGCATCAAAGCCTTCGTGTTATGATGCGTGCAGATAAAGCTCTTTAGTTTTTGTACTTTTGAAAAGCAGCAACCAGGAAGTACCCGAAGGAAACAAAAACGTTGTTTCCAAAGCGGAGCATCTGACACCAGTTAGACTCCTAATTGAATCAAGCCCACCGGTCCTGCAGACGGGGTCTCCGCCGCCGAGCACAACAAAAGGATGATGATGTCAGGGAGGAAAAAGAAGAGAAAGGAGAAGACATGCTCCCAATTATAGGACAGCGTGATGGATTAAAGAACGAGGCCTGCATGTTGGACCGTGTTGGGGCCTCATGGAAACGGCTACTATTGATGAACACAGAGATTAAGAGCCTTTAATGAGCTGGTGTGGATGTTTCCAGATGACGAGGGCGGGGCCTGGTTCTGGACGGGTTTTAAAGGATGAGGTCGGTTCTGCTGTGTATTTTTCTCGTTGTAAAGACGAAGTCCAGCCGTGAACGTGCAGCAGCTCGGCCTCTGATGCAGCTCCTTCCTCGGTGCCACAGAGCTGCACTGCTGGAAAGACAGATAATTAAAAACACATCGGAGCTGCACGGTTTCACCGGGTGACACGTTCCTGTCTGAGAAGTGCATCCGGAAGACCACAGCACCAAATACGTATCATCCACTCCTGGAAATAGTCCCCAACACGTCCTATTTACTTCTTTAAAGTAGCTTCTGATAAAACTTAGTGTGAAGCTGTTTTAGAAAGTTACTTTAGAAAAAGAAAAACTGTCACCTGTTGTTAAAGGTTTAAATGTTCAATACGAAGTTGCTTTTCTTACAATATAACAGACGAACACAACACATCCTGTGAGAGTTAGTCCAACATGAAACCAACGAGCAGTTCAAGAAATCCTGTAAATACGTCTTTGTTAAAGCCTCACAGCAGATATTTGGTTCTTCAGGGTGGAGTTGTAACAACTGAGAGCTAAAAGTTCCTCATGACACAAAATATTTATTCAAGACGTTTGTTATTGAAATAAAGAGCTTTTAAGTTAAATATATAATTATTCATGGTTACAGTTGTTGTTGTTATTCTACTTTTTTTTTTCTATTATCAGAAAAAAACAGAAAAGTGCAACAACACTGCACTAGTTCACCTCTCAGTACTTTTCCAGTCAGTCTGAGGCGTCCAGCACCAAATCCCACCGACTCAGATCATCATCCTTAAAAACAGCTTTGGTAATTGTATTCACACACAAACGTTATGGTCATTTCTTGGCACTGCAGTTTTCAGAAGTCTTTTTTTCAAACTGGAGTGAATTTGTTAGAAATATTCAGCTGCATATGAACACGTGATGCTGAAGATAAAACCAGAGAACCCGCCGTGATCTTAATGACGGGTGATGTCATTAAACACAACAGTGCACTAAACACCCACATGTTTAATGTACAGCTACAATAAAGCTCTAAAGCACAGAGGGATCAAATATATAAAGCACACTTTACATTTCAACATAATTAGAAATAAAAAGTTCAGTCATACCAGAATCAAGTGACATTCATTTATTATGCTTCCATCAGATAAATCTGGAACAGGATGTGAACAGCTGCCTGTCGTGTCCCTGTGATACAGAACTGAGGCAGGAACACGGATCACGGAGCTCTGCTGCAAAGCACACACACGTTAGTACGTCGAGTCAGTCGGTCTCCGCCCGGCTCATCTTCGGCCCGGAGACGGACCGAGGGAGGAAGATGAAGGGAAGGAAAGCTTATTCACAGTGCTTAAAGAAATACTGAAGTGGTTTCTGGACCCCTCCTCCCTCAGGATCCACGAGGACCCTCACAGGGCCCGAGTCCTGCCGAGTCTTTGGTTTCTACTGTCACTCTGATGAAACGCTGACCTCATCATAAAAACAAGAACAAGGAAAGCTTCTGCACAACGTTCATCTCCACAGATCTGATCTTCCAACGTTCATCTCCACAGATCTGATCTTCCAACGTTCATCTCCACAGATCTGATCTTCCAACGTTCATCTCCACAGATCTTCCAAGGTCAGAGCAGATGGGATGAGACTCTGGGGAATAAAGAAACTCTGTGGACGTTAAACTCTGACTGATATGAAGGTTTTTCTTTGGTTAAACTACACGTTTAAAGACACTTTTTAATGACAGTATTGCTGACCGTCACACAAAATCATGGCTAGTGAATTATTTTGTTCCAAGCTTGATCTTATTGACTAGATTCTACCAGAAAACCTGAAAGAAGTTCCATTGACCTGTTTTCAGCAGATAAACTTTGGGTCAGAGTTTGATGTGGATCTAAATGTCCAGGCGGCGACGTTCATTCTCCTCACTGTGAGGGACAAACAGACAGTTTTTGAATATGCGTTCAGTTTTTTATCCAGACACACGTATGATCCGTGATCACATGGCCCAGGAGATGTTGGCCGCGTGCTCCTTGGCCTTCATGCGCAGCACGGCGATGCTGGACGAGCGCCTCTCGAACTCCGGCTTGGTCTCGAAGGCCGGGTGAGTGTTGGCGGCCGGCGTGAGGAGGGAGTCGGCGCTGAAGAAGTTGTTCAGGGAGACGTGGCCGAACTGGTTCTGCTGATTGGGGAAGCCCACGTACCCGTGGTCGGCGGCGGCGGCCGAGCGAGGGGAGTGAGAGTAGGAGGCGACACATGGAGGGGAACCTCGGGGCAGCATGCAGGAGGAGACCACGGAGCCGCCGGCAGACGGGCTCGGCCACAGGTTGTTGGGGATCTGTGAGGGCGGAGCATCAGGATTCATTAAAACAAATAGATTTAATGGACTAATAATTAGGCAAATAAAAGAATGTTCACAACTTTATGAGACGTAGCATCTAAACGAAGATAAACAGAATGATGTCAGACCGGCCTGCAGCCTGTCAGCTGTCTGATTCACAAAGAACTGGAGGAAGAGGTTTGGAGGTGGACCTTTGAAGTTGAGTTCATTTTGTCACTCCGTGTAAATGTCGTTTCTAGAAATGTTGAAGTTCCGCATGTTTCACGGAAAATCTCAAATTTAATTTAGGAGAAATATTTCCTCAATTGTCTGTTCCTCTGTTGCAACCTGACTTCACCACTGAGAAACGACATGAGTCACATTCAGAGACAAATGAACAAAAGTAAGTTCAAAAATATTTCTCAGAACTATGACGGTAATTTGGATTCAAAGATTTGTGCAACGCAGCTGTCAGAGAAATATAATATTTAAATAAGGGGGAAAGAAATGCTCATTTCTTAGACTAGCAGTGAAAAGTGAACATCTGTCTTTTCATAAACAGCTTCCTGTCAACAGTTTTCATGAACTGAGGCAGAAATGTGAGAAACAGTTTAAACACACACACACACACACACACACACACACACACACACACACACACACACACACACACACACACACACACACACACACACACACACACACACACACACACACACACACACACACTGTACGTGATGTGTGTGACTGAGTCGTTTGAGAAAATAATTTTGTTTCCTTTTATTATTTTGGTTGAATGAGTTCAAATGAATCCAGACAATCCAAACACACCCGGCTTATGATTTTGGAAGAGTTTAAATATTTTAAAAATGAATAATGAATAATGAGGTCACGTGGCCTCTTCAGTTAGATGGTCTGTTATCAGAGGAGATATAAACCATCAGGTCAGTGAACATGGCTCACATTCAAATGACTTTATTGGCATTTTTTGCACCAATTTGTTATTTTAACCAGCGTATTTATTTTATACCGCTATTGACTGTATATTTAGTAAATTTAAGATCTTGTTTTGTCTTTAATTCCTCTGTTCTTCTATCCTGGAGCAGACGAGAGTGAGTGTGGCGTTAAGATTTCACTGTAGGGATTGATGAAGTATTTCTGATTCGCTAGGAGACGGGTCATATATTTATATTTCCATCAAACTGAGAGGAAAAGACAGTTTAAGTAAAAAACACACAAATTAATTTCTTACATTTTTTTTGTCAAAATGAAGTCACTGAAATTAAAAAAAATTAAATTAAAAAGAAATAAATTAAAAAGAAATAAATCCACCAAAATGGCTTCATAAATGTAATTTCAATTAAAAAATATATATATATATTCCTGTGACTTTAGAAAAATAAGAAACTGAGTCAACTGGATATTTGTTCTGCACCTTTTTTCCAAAGTTCTGCAAATTACGACCACAAACCAGCTGTGGTTTTATGAAAGTAAAAGTCCACTTTGAGAGTCAAATAAACTTCTTCTGCAGCATGAAACTGCGGTTCAACGTGGTCAATCCACTGTTTCTTAACAACGTGTGCCATTGAGGACTTTAGTTGTTGTTTTTTTCCCAAAAAGCAACAACGAAAGTCAAAAGCTCAACGAAACTCCAAAAAGTCTTTAAAAGCCACAAGAATGCTGTTTGTGTCCAGTGAGTTCAGAGAGACGGAACCAGCCGCTGCCAGCACAGTTACCAGCAGGATGGGCCGTTTACTGACTGTAATCGGGCTCAGCTGTATGAGCGGGCATGGCTCGGGTCCAGAGGAACCATCAGAAACATGTGGGAGGAAAATATGAGACAGTCCAACAGATTTCTGACCTGAACAGGGACTCTATTCTAACAGTTTTTACATTTAACATCAGCTGCTTCTTTAAGCTCAAAATTCAAATGGAGCTGCTGCTCCCATATTTCCTTCCCCACCACACTCAGGGCCTAATCTCAGTGTCTGATAGGAAACCACAGGGCCAACTGACAGTCAGCGTCTCCTCACACCTCATCTTGTACCTGACCTTTGTCCGAACAGGAAGATAAATGTTGAGCAGAAATGAAATCTGATATAAGGTCATTAATTCAGCTGTGACACCTCACAGAGGCTCTAATCAGTGTCTGGCTCTTATCTGAGGACGGCTTTCATAATACGTGATTAATAGGGCAGTGATGGCTCTATGCAATCTGGGGTGACCTGTAAATTTAATATTTTAGAAGAAAGGACTGAGAAAAACAGGACGCAGATCAGAGGCTGTGTCGAGCGTTACGCACGAAATGTGTCCATTACGCACGAGCTGTGTCCAAAAAAAACGGCTGACAAGAGCTTTACATCCCCATCAGAGGTTCTTCTGGCTCCGAGAATAAAACCCACAACTGTTCGGAAAACGTCGAACACGACTCACCTGCGTGTAGCTGTCGGTCCTCGGTAACACGGATAAATCGTAGGTTGCCGCGAAGTGAGTTTTGGCCTGTTGGATCTGCCCGTAGCGCTCTCTCTTCCTCCACTTCGCTCTCCTGTTCTGGAACCACACCTTGATGGAAACAAAATGTTTCAAACAAAATGGAAGCAAATGAGCTTAGTTCGGTTTTTAATAAAAAATGGCGTCTGTACAGAAGTCTGCAGAAATGTTGGGACATATTTTTTTTTTTTAAAGAACCGCAGCAGCTTAAAGTAAAAATAAAACTTTCTAAAAGTGAAAGTTAAAAAAAAATAGACGTGTATTTGTGAAATAAATTTGAATGAGTCAAGATATTTTTGTGGTAAATTTGAGGTACGCAGATGAATTTTGATTTTTACGTCTACCAGCCTGCATGTTTACGTTTTTAAAAGCACTTCTTTATTTTATGGTTTCTAAAAGTGAAACGTTAAGTGGTGATAATCTCTACCTGGACTCTGGCCTCCGTTAATTCCGTCCTCATGGCCAGCTGTTCTCTCACATAAACATCTGGATAGTGCGTTTTCTGGAACACTTTCTCCAGCTCCTCCAGCTGCGCGCTGGTGAAGGTCGTCCGGTGTCTCCTCTTCTTGCTGCTGGACACGTTGCTGTCGCACTTGTCTCCCATGTCGTCCAGGTCGCTTTTCTCCGGCCCGGTGGTCACCGGAGAGGCCCGCAGGGTGCAACAGCTGTCCATCGACCTGCCGAGCTCCGAGTGCAAAGTGTCGTCGTCCGTTTTCGGCACACCGTAACTGGCTAAAATCAAGAAGGGACAAATCCATAACAATAACAGTTATAACCTACTCACTGGATCATTAAACTCTAAAATACAGTATTTCATTATTTTAAATTAGACTAAATTACCTTCAAGAATAATTTTTAAAAAAATTAAAAAGCGAAAACATTAAATAATCGCAAAATGAAGCCATAAATTGCTCTGAAAGCCATACGTTTAAAAAAAAAAAAAAAAAAAAGATGGAAAAGATGGAAAAGAAACGATTGGATGTTGAATTTCCATTTTAAAAAAAAAATTTTTAAAAATCAGCTTTTCTCTTTAACTTCCTTCACAGATGCGGCTCAACTTTAAAAGTGACTAAAAGTCGGGTTTCTCACCGTTTTGGTCTCCGCACGGTGAGGAGCGGTGCTCGCCGCTCTGCAGCCCGAAGGCCTGCACACATTTCGGGGAGGACTTGGTGAAGTACTGCGCGCTGTCCAGGCTTTCCATGACCTGGTCCATGTAGTAGTCGCTGGCCTTCATCGCTTGGCTCTTCAAGGCAAACTTATCCTCCATGTACTCCATCATCTTCACCGGAATCCGCGCGCGCTCTAATCAAACGGCACCATAAAACCAGAAACTGATCGCGGTCGCGCGCCGATGAGCGCAGAGATGTCCTGTAATACAATAATTCGCCGACGGAGATAATTTGCTGTCTTGAAGGCACGACGTCTTTATAGCCCGAAAGAGAATGAGGTCCTGAACGACCCCACCGCCCCCCCTCCTCTCTGGATATGAAACAACTCCTCCCACGAACTGAACCCAAACCCAACAGCAGTTGGACTGAAGACCCACAGCGACTCCGAGGAAACAATCAGAACCGACTGGGATTTACAGCCTGTTTAGACACACACAACGAGGCCTTCATTTATCTGCAGCTACGAGTTTCAGCTGAAAACGGGATTTAATTGGAGTGTCTGAACACTTAAGAAAGTCTCTGCTGTTCATTAATTTAATTTGAGGAAGATTCTGAAGCTGGAGGAATAAAATCAACAGTTAAATATTTTCTACTTTAAAGTTACTTTAATGTAAAGTAGGACTGTTTTTTTTGTTGTTGTTTTTTTTTTAAATATGCAGGGAAATAAACATGTACATGTCATTTTAATGGGGATCCAGTGAGTGAGCTGTCAGAGAAACTGATTTATGGCCCTAAAAAAACTAATGTGTTAAAACCTTCAGGCCTGCAAAACAAAGGCGCGTGGCACTAATTTAATTTGAACATATTGGTCGAGAGAAGCAAATATATTTAGACACTTACGCTAAAAATATATATTTAAAAAAAAAAACGAAGATGGAAACTGATTTCTGTATTTATTTGTTTTATAATAATTGTAGTGGTGCTAACAGTCAATATGTTCAGCGCACAGACTAGAAAATAATTGTTCCCCCTTTTTTCTTTTTTTAATTTACAGGCCGTATCCTGAACCACACTTTATTTTATTTTTTTATTAATTAACACGCGCAGGGACATTTCAGACTTAAATCGGAATCGACCTACTTTAACTTACAATAATTTAGCAAATCTATATTTCGGCAAAAAAAACAGTTTCCTGTTCAGTTGTTTTAAGTGAGATGTATTTTTCAGTCATGCCCCGTAAGTCCGAAAATATCTGGAGCTGCATCAAGTCAGAAAATGCGCATTTCTTTATTTTGACTTATCAAATGTAAATCTGTCTGTCTGCATGTCTGTCCACAAACTGCAGCCGTTGTTGTCAATAAATGTCGTAGTTTGGGTCAGATGTTTGTAAAAAAAAATTGAAAAGAAGAAATAGAAGAAAATGGATTTTTATTTTTTTCCAAAAGAAAAAAGGCAGCATGTGTGAATGGAGTGTTTTCAGTGGTGACCAAAGTATAAAAGCCTCTTCCCCTTTTTAAAGGTATTTCTCTCGTAATTTATCCTTTATGAAAATATAGTGAGAAAAAGATCAAATTCATGTTAATGTTTGACATTTAAAGGTTTTAAAAATGAGGTATTGATCTTTTTTCTGCCTGAATTAAAGACCAAACATCCTCCTCACAGGACAGTCGGGTTTCATTGAACCCAGCAGACACACACACAGGACTCCACGGGGAGCTTTTCAAGAAGAGTCCTTCTTCTATTTCTTCTTATTGGAGGAGTTGTGTTACCACTAACCGAATCCCACCTCCACCTCCACCCAGAGCTGCACCACCTGCAACGCACACCCTGCACAGCTTTGGTTCGCTGCGGGGTCAGTGGCAGTTACCTGGGGCTGCCCGGTGCCACAGGAGGAAAAATAAAAATAAATAGAGGTGCTCTTAAGTAGCGGGAGGAGGGGGGGGGGTCTAAGATGACCTCCACACTGAGCTCACGCTGAGGAGAAAATGTGAAAAGTTCACTGTGGTCTGGAGACTCCATGCAGCCACAATATGTGGTGCGTGTGCAGTCGGAGGTTCGGTCCATCAGTCCGACTCCTTCTTGAACACTCATGTGAGCCACAGCTTCAACACGCACCGCCAGCCGCTCACAACTTCACCACATTACACAGAAAATAGGTTGAACTGAGCTGATCGTCGGTCAATTCAGCCGTGATGTGACCGGTCCAACTCCACCGCACCGAGGCCTCAGAGGCCAAAACATGCCACTTCAGAGGGCATGAAACCTGACATCATGAAGCAGAGAGTTTATTTTCCCCAGCAGCTTCGAGTCTACACAACATTTGGCTCATAGAGCAGAAGTGCAGTGAGGGAAAGTTAGTTTTCATCTTGTTTGTTTGTCTTTTGTTTTTTCTGAGAGTCAGACAATCGACCGCGTCATCTGGGTTTACGTTAACGTGTTGGTCACTCACTGATGAATGCAGAAGGAAAGAAGGAAAGCAGAAGGAAAGCAGAAGGAAAGAAGGAAAGCAGAAGGAAAGCAGAAGGAAAGAAGGAAAGCAGAAGGAAAGCAGAAGGAAAGAAGGAAACTAGAAGGAAACTAGAAAGAACGAAGGAAACTAGAAGGAAACTAGAAGGAAAGCAGAAGGAAAGCAGAAGGGAAGAAGGAAACTAGAAGGAAACTAGAAGGAAAGCAGAAGGAAACTAGAAGGAAACTAGAAGGAAAGCAGAAGGAAACTAGAAGGAAAGAAGGAAACTAGAAGGAAACTAGAAGGAAAGCAGAAGGAAACTAGAAGGAAACTAGAAGGAAAGCAAAGGAAACTAGAAGGAAACTAGAAGGAAAGCAGAAGGAAAGAAGGAAAGCAGAAGGAAAGAAGGAAACTAGAAGGAAAGCAGAAGGAAACTAAAAGGAAACTAGAAGGAAAGCAGAAGGAAACTAGAAGGAAAGAAGGAAACTAGAAGGAAACTAGAAGGAAAGACGGAAACTAGAAGGAAAGCAGAAGGAAAGCAAAAGGAAAGAAGGAAACTAGAAGGAAAGCAGAAGGAAAGCAGAAGGAAAGCAGAAGGGAAGAAGGAAACTAGAAGGAAACTAGAAGGAAAGCAGAAGGAAACTAAAAGGAAACTAGAAGGAAAGCAGAAGGAAACTAGAAGGAAAGAAGGAAACTAGAAGGAAAGCAGAAGGAAAGCAGAAGGAAACTAGAAGGAAAGAAGGAAACTAGAAGGAAACTAGAAGGAAAGCAGAAGGAAACTAGAAGGAAAGCAGAAGGAAAGCAGAAGGAAACTAGAAGGAAAGCAGAAGGAAAGCAAAAGGAAAGAAGGAAACTAGAAGGAAAGCAGAAGGAAAGCAGAAGGAAAGAAGGAAACCAGAAGGAAAGCAGAAGGAAAGAAGGAAACTATAAAGAAAGCAGAAGGAAAGCAGAAGGAAAGAAGGAAACTAGAAGGAAACTAGAAGGAAAGAAGGAAAGCAGAAGGAAAGCAGAAGGAAAGAAGGAAACTAGAAGGAAACTAGAAGGAAAGCAGAAGGAAAGCAGAAGGAAAGCAGAAGGAAAGAAGGAAACTAGAAGGAAAGCAGAAGGAAAGCAGAAGGCAAGAAGGAAACTAGAAGGAAACTAGAAGGAAAGCAGAAGGAAAGCAGAAGGGAAGAAGGAAACTAGAAGGAAAGCAGAAGGAAACTAAAAGGAAACTAGAAGGAAAGCAGAAGGAAACTAGAAGGAAACTAGAAGGAAAGCAGAAGGAAACTAGAAGGAAAGAAGGAAACTAGAAGGAAACTAGAAGGAAACTAGAAGGAAAGCAGAAGGAAACTAGAAGGAAACTAGAAGGAAAGCAGAAGGAAAGCAGAAGGAAACTAGAAGGAAAGCAGAAGGAAACTAGAAGGAAACTAGAAGGAAACTAGAAGGAAAGCAGCCAGCACGGTCGACCAGGCTGAACCCAACAACTATCACAGAAGGCTGACGCAAATATTAATACAACAACAACCTTTGAAGTGTCTTACAGACTCGATATTAACAGAGCATGAAGCAACAATCAGGGAAAGGAAAGAGGAACCAACAGATTATCAGATTATTTTCCAAACATTTTAAATATATCCGACAGATTTGGGACGAAGCAGAACATCGATGTGAACAACTGAAGCCGCGGTGATCTCCAGTTGTTGGAAAGAGATCCATAATTCACATTCATAACCAGCAGGCAGCTTGTTTTTAATAATTATTCAATTATGTGGAAGGAAAATAAATCACTGATCAGTTCTCTTCAATAGTTTCCTCTTTATAATCTCATCCAATACAAAATCCACTTATCTGATTCATTCTATTATTTATTGTAAAAATGTAGCTATTAAAAAGACAAACGTGTAAATAAACATGCATTTAATAATACATTTCTTAATGTAAACACATGCGTGATCATATTCAGTCCGCGTGTCTGCGTCTACTTCTATAAAGAATCTTTGTTGGTCCTTTTTGAGAATGAATATGAGTCGACTTGAACAGAAGAGTTTCTGCTTGTGTGAGTTTATTTCTAATTTCTCTCCAAATTGGTTCATATTTCCAGAAGAGCGTTTCACATTCCTGAGTTCAGACCTGTTTCCTTTTCCTTTACTTTGGCTGAAGCAGCTGGCGACTCGTGTTATGAGGCAGAAATAAATAAAAAATAAATCTGTCATTTTTCTTTATCAGTAAGTATTTAACTTTCTAAGATCTCTGCAAAAGTCAAAATATTTAACTCCAATTATAATCATTTTATTAGTCTTATTATAATGTAGTGTTCATCTGAATAATAAATGCCTCAGCAGAGCTTTTCTTTTGTGACCAACAAAATCAAGTTCTGCTGTTGTATTTCAGCTTTCTTTCCAGGCAGCTCGTTTTCCAATAATTGAAAATGTTAATGAAACGTTTGGTTTGTGTAAAGATCATTAAAATGCAGTGACTACACAACAAACATTTCAGAAGTTGGTTGATTCATTTTCAAACAAACAGAAACGGCCTGAAACTGTTTACAAACTGGAACCATTAAAACTGCTCAGCATGAATTTGTATAGATAAAAGTTGGAAATGTTTCTGTTGTGGTTTTATGATGCATCTGAAGACGCTGAAGAGATCCGGACACCGAACCTCCCTCCGACAGACTGCTTCTGACAACCTTCGCTGACTTGAGGTCGGGTTGGCGGGCAGCTCAGGCTGACAGCGACATTCTTCATCTTATCTTAATGTGTGGTGGAGCGCTCGTTTCGTTTTGGATGTCTTAGGTTACATGTAATTTACCCATAACCCAAAAATATACAAATATAATGAAAACGTGGTGGAAGACGGTTTAATAATATCATTTTATCTACAGATTCATTCAAATCTTTAGGACATACTGTCCACACTGTTATTTACAAGTAAATAGGACTTGTTGTCTCCAGGCCAGCAGTGATGTCATCAACCAGCAGTGATGTCATCATCCATTAGTGACGTCATCATCCATCAGTGATGTCATCGTTGGTTTGTGAACGTTATGAATCCTCCAGTTCAGATTCTGTCCGTCACCATCTTTGTTAGTTCGGAGCGGTTTGGAGCAGGAAGTGACCATATTTGGATGAGCTGGGGGAGGAGCCAGCGGTGGATCTGACCGATCTGATCGGAAACCTGACGATACTACGTCCCGCCCACCGATAGCTGTAACCTGACTGCACCACAGGCCTGTCAATCAAACAGACACGCCCCCAAAAGCAGGTCTTCTTGAATCTTCTTTTCTAATGAATGAGGGATTATTTTCAGATGGACCTCCAGAAAACTAAGAAGAAGGAGTGACTTTAGCTAACAACACCGAGAGAACTGATGGACACATTTTATTCACTTTGGATTTGATGAGAGAAGTTGAATGGGAGTCTATGGAGCCGGAGGCTTTTTGGAGACGACCTCTAGTGGCACTCGCTGGTATTGCAGCTGAAGACACTTCTGGATCAGAACCATTTTACAGACCTGAAGCTACGAACTCTTTTATATCCAGTTAATGGTCCAAACTGATCGAGATGTCACCAACCTGTCTACATGGGTTGCTGTGGTAACGACGTACGTGCTGCTAGAAGTTGCCGACACGGACGTGTCAGCAGACAGTTTATTTCAGCTTCTGTCCGTCGAGTGAAGTTATCGTCGTCTTCCACAGCGCCATAATCGACACTTTCCGATAGCTCTGCTAGCGGTAGCATTGATTCTGTCACTCTGCCTCTGAAAATGACGTCGTCACCGTGTGTCGCGTTGCTGGTGACGTAATTTGGATACGGATTGCAAAAATCGCATTTCATGTTTTTTTTTGGTGTTCAGACTATTTAAAAATCAATCTGGATGTGACAGGAATCGGATCTTGGCTGCAGGCTGAACACAGTCTAAAAACGTTGGTAGTCCTGAACTTTGAGACATCAACGTCCAGCTTCTGTGTCACCTGTCTGTTGACATTAAAGCTCTGATTTATCCAGTGTGATGTGTGGAGACGGCCTCTTTGTGTCCCCCGGGGGGCTGAAAGCATCGGTCTCCCCTGACGGAGAAGAGAGTTCTTGGATTTCAAAACAACCCCCCGAGCGGGCCGGACCACCACATCTCTGACATGCGCCACTCTGAGGCAGAAACCCCCGTCGGCGTTTGCAGCGTACAGTCACAACACGTGGAAGTGAAAGATCGGAGGACCGTCAGCAGACGGACGCGCATTTCCTGCCGGGGAGCCGACTGTTTGTTTTCACGCTCATTAATGGATGCTTTTCAGCCTGAGGTTCACTGCCTGCACAGCGACAGTGTTTGTGGACGGACGTCTTCGGCTCTCCAAATTCAAACACACAGATGAGGCTGTTATAATCCAACGACTGGAAATAAAGAAAACAGCTGTCTAATTCCAACACCAATGTTTGTGCTCGGCTCATCATGTCATTTTCAAGTTGGCTGGAAAGAGAAATTACACTTCAATTTCTGGGTTTTTCTAAAGTCCACTCTTGGAGAGCATGAGAGAAGTGGACAAAGTCTCTTCCCATGGGTCCAAACTATATTTATAAAGCAACAGGAAACATCTGAGCATGCTCAGAAACATGACTCCGCCGCTATCACAGGTCCTGCTTCTCATTTCCTGCCTCCATTTGCATATGAAGCGTGTCATTGACTGGAGGTTTGTGGCTCGGTTTGGGGTGTTTCTGGTGCTGGTCAGCTGCGATCGGGTTCGGCGGTGACACCTGAACCCACTCCATGAACATAAGGGAACCGCCTGAAGATATTTGGGCTGGACCAGGTCCGATTGGTTTAATTAATTTTTCAGAAGAGGGAGTGTGTGTTTTCAGCTGCAGGAGAGTTCAGCGCAAAATGTAATACAAGATGTGACACTTGTTCTATTTTGCAGGAAAACATGTTAATATCAAAACAAAGGTCCCGATCTTGTGAGCTGTTCCAACGACCACATTCGTTTTAGATTCCAGAAAACAAGGTGTCCCGTTGCAGAAGAGTTTGTGTCCTACTTGCGCGCTCTGTCCCACTTCCTGCCTCCTCCCCAGCCGCCGCTCAGCTGCACCTCCTCGTCCCGGAAGGAGATGCGCTCCTTTTTCTTGGGAGCAGATGAGACTCGTTCAGGAGACGCAGCTTCTTTTCCTGGAAACAAAGTGGAGAACAAACGTGTCAGAATTTACAAAACAGCAGTGTGAAATCGATCCAATAGACTTCAAATACGAAGCACTTAATTGTCGTGATATTATTTTGTCATTTTTAAAGTATTTGATAACAAAGGCCATTAAAAAAAATCTAAATCATAAAATAGGTTTTCACCCGAAGGAATGAAATCAAAATTAGATTTCCTTTTAAAGAATTCATGGAAATTCCATTTTAGTACCGTGAAACTGGATCACGGTGCATCATGTTAGTTTGACCAGTGATTTTATATATCAAAGGATCAGCTGCTGAATGCTGGAGGAGATTATTTCATGTTGCATCTTCAAGCTGATTTCAAGCAAATGACGAACACAGAGATTGTTAATGAAACCTCCAAGTCTCTCCAGGATTTAGTAGTTTTTATTAATTGTTGTGATCAAAACTGCAAAATGTTGCTGCAGCTTTTCTCAGAAATCGCAATGCAATTTCTGAAGTTCAAATTTTTTGCATTAAAATTTCAGAAATTGGCAAAAATTGCAAGTCAATTTTAATTTTCTTAAAAAAAAAAAATCCAACTAATAGTCATATGTAACCACTTTCCATAATAATCAGCATACTGTAGAGCACAGAAATAGCTCGACATATTTTAGTTGTCATTTGTTTCATTTTCAGAACTTAAAAGAAAGTTACAAAAAATAAATTAAAATAAATAAAGTAAAATAACATAAAAGTGATGTAACTTTACAAAACAGTCTGTGACTGCAGTTTAAAACACACAGGAGAAATCCTCTGTGGTAATTAGAGCTTTAAATGCTTTTTAAACAATATTGACTCAAAGCAAAGTGTCATCTCTTCCAACTGTGATGCTGTTTAAAGTCCTTATAACTTACTGTACGATTAACTCTCATGATGAGCTCATATTACCCAGAAACCCCGTCACCGCTGGGATGTGGTTTATTGTGATGATAAGAGGAGAGATCGGAGAGGTTGTTTTTGTTTTTAAAGCTAGTTTTATTTGGAGGGCGTACGAATCTATTGAGTAACTTTATTGTGAGAAATCAAAAAGAATTGGAGATTAGTTGAATTCATAACTGTACGTACAAGATCATGTTTTCTGGAGCGACTGCCCAAAATCAAACGCCCCTTTTCACCTTGAAGGAATGAGTTTGAGCATTTGTAAAAAGACGTATTAGGAAATATAAAAGCTTCTCATATTGTTTCTTTATTGTTCTCATATAAAACTAAACATTTATCGTGGGGGGGCTTTAATATATTTAGGATTGGAAATACTGTGTCAGTGGTCCCACAACCGTTTCTTAGATATCACCCTGATGAGTGCAGTGAGCAGGTAGGTTGTGTGTCTGTGTGTGTGTGTGTGTGTGTGTGTGTGTGTGTGTGTGTGTGTGTGTGTGTGTGTGTGTGTGTGTGTGTGTGTGTGTGTGTGTGTGTGTGTGTGTGTGTGTGTGTGTGTGTGTGTGTGTGTGTGTGTGTGTGTGTGTGTGTGTGTGTGTGTGTGTGTGTGTGTGTGTGTGTGTGTGTGTGTGTGTGTGTGTGTGTGTGTGTGTGTGTGTGTGTGTGTGTGTGTGTGTGTGTGTGTGTGTGTGTGTGTGTGTGTGTGTGTGTGTGTGTGTGTGTGTGTGTGTGTGTGTGTGTGTGTGTGTGTGTGTGTGTGTGTGTGTGTGTGTGTGTGTGTGTGTGTGTGTGTGTGTGTCTGTGTGTGTGTGTGTGTGTGTGTGTGTGTCTGTGTGTGTGTGTGTGTGTGTGTGTGTGTGTGTGTGTGTGTGTGTGTGTGTGTGTGTGTGTGTGTGTCTGTGTGTGTGTGTGTGTGTGTGTGTGTGTGTGTGTGTGTGTCTGTGTGTGTGTGTGTGTGTGTGTGTGTGTGTGTGTGTGTGTGTGTGTGTGTGTGTTGTGTGTGTGTGTGTGTGTGTGTGTGTGTGTGTGTGTGTGTGTGTGTGTGTGTGTGTGTGTGTGTGTGTGTGTGTGTGTGTGTGTGTGTGTGTCTGTGTTGTGTGTGTGTGTCTGTGTGTGTGTGTCTGTGTTGTGTGTGTGTGTGAGGCCCTCCGCTCCACCTGGCCATCAGCACAAAGCTTTTCAAACATGCACAACAAAGGCGGTGCTTCTGCCGGGTATGATGCGTTCCACGTGTTGAGCCCAAGCGCACGATCTCCACGGCTGCCCCACACAGGGAGCCACACAGCGCCGGTTCTGACCCAACTCCAACTGTCTGCACAGCTGTCTAGAATATCCCTCCTCTCTCCAGTCACACCTCACCGCTCCTCTCCGGGTTTTAAACTCTGGTGGCCTGACTTTTACTTTATTGAAGACTTTTTGTCCAATCATGAGTTCTAAATGGAAAACAGAGCCCAGAACATGCTGCACATGTTGGTGGTTATTAAGGGGACGGAGACAACCGAGCGGTCGCACGTCTCCACCGACCGCTGTGACCAACCAATCGTCTTCCATCGTTTCCTCCCATGCAGGCAGCAGACACGCAGCTGCAGTGTTTTCCTCTGCACACGTCCTCAAAATATTTAGTGAGGCTGCAGCGGCGTTTTAGGGTGGCGTCCCAGCGAGCGGTGAGGATCACGTTGCAGCAGGTTGGACAGTATTTATGTCCACTGCACTAAGTGAACCCTCCAACTTTAAAGCTTCACTTTGATGCACGTCTGCCACTTCAGGGGAGAAACGCTGAGCAGCTTTTTACTGAAAGACTCCTTCACTGATTCATGTCCAATCAATTTGAAGACTCACATGGAAGAAGCTGCGTTTTTATTTCCCTGGACCACTCTTCCCTCTGATCGGAGGCTCGGTGGCCGTTAGATGCCCTCTCCAAGTTTATGAAATATCTAATTGGCTTTTTGAAAAATGCTCTTGTCTTACACATACATCCATATTCCAATTTGTGCCAGACCATTTGGGTAAGTGGTGTTTTCATCGGTGTGGACAAAGAGTCTTTTCTGTGTGAGGAGCTCCTGAGGAGAACAACAGTCCTCCTGCTGAAGAAGACGCTGCTGCTGCTGCTGCTGCTGCTGCTGCTGCTGCACCTCGTGGACATCATTCTCAAACCATCACCGGAATCCAATTATGTTGGTTACCGGGACAGGGCGCCCCTTCACGTCTTTAATGTGGTCATCTGCTGTCAGTAGCATCTTTGTCACTGAGAAACCTCCTGAGCTTCCTGACAGAAGAGTCATTCTTCACTGAAAGGAACGACTCTTTTTTTTGCCCGTTTCCTGTCAGAGGAGAAATTCACGGCACCCTGTCCCCGGCCCGACCTCGTGACCCCCCCGGCCCCCTCTACCGGAGCAGCCGACCGCCGGACTCAGCCGTAGGCTGGATAAGCAGCGGCCTTCGTCCCTCTGGCTCTGTGTGACCGGAGACCCAAAGGTATGTCAGCTTAAACACGTCTGTACACACATGCAGTGAAGGTTCATGTGCACGCACAAATAATACACGCTTTGAATCTGGCTGGTGTCTGTTCAGTAATAACTCCATTTACAACTACACAGAAGGAGATCCTGATGTGCCAGTTTGCCCAGTTTTCTACAGAACAAGTCAAATTTCTTTCATTTTAGTGTAAATGTTCTGTTTGAGTCAAATTTTGTCAAAAACAAGATCGGCTTGTCTGAGTTTAATAAAGCGCACAATGATTATTACATTCATATAATATATACTGGATATGTGTGTGTGTGTGTGTGTGTGTGTGTGTGTGTGTGTGTGTGTGTGTGTGTGTGTGTGTGTGTGTGTGTGTGTGTGTGTGTGTGTGTGTGTGTGTGTGTGTGTGTGTGTGTGTGTGAAAAATAATTTCAGGTAATTAGTGAAACTCTCTAAATGAAGAAGAGTTGATAAATGTCTCCAACAGAATTTCTCAGGGTTACCAGGTTAAAAAAAACTCAGACAGTGATTCATTTTAGAGGAATATTTGAGGCTGGATTTCATGACACTTAAATTTCTAACAGACCAGTTAATAATTCTTCGTAACAGGAAGATTTTGCATCGAAAAATGTCCGTGAAGTTCAGAAACACTCACTTGAACGAGCCGAGGAGTTTCTGCGAGGACAACTGTTGACTTTGCCCGGCTGGGCAGCTGAATGGCTGCCGGCCCATGATGCACCGCCGTGATGGCGACGGTCTGTGTACGCCGGGTCGACCTGCACGCAACACAAACACACACAGAAGCACACACATAAACAACACGCCTAACACAAGCAGTCTGCAGCTCTGCAGTCCTCACATCTCACATATCTGGGGGGCGGGAGAGGGGATAAGCCGGGGGGGGGGGGGGGGGGTCATAACTCAAACTGCTCCATAACCGCCGGTTACCGACTTCAAAGACCTCCGGAGCATCAGCGTCGTAGCAAACTGCTCCGAAGTGACACGCGGGGTTCTGTGAGTGAAATGAAGAAATTGCAGCCGGTTGATCCGATTGAAAATGTCACTGTGGAGCTGAACACCCCCCCCCCCCCCCCCCCCCCACACACACACACACACACACACACACACACACACACTCACACACACACACACACACACACACACACACACACACACACACTCACACACACACACTCACACACACACACACACACACACACCCCCCTCCTTGATGAGACGGCTCCAGGAGGAAACACAGGGCAGGACTCAATGTAAATACCTTCACATACATGCAACTACCCCCCCTGAAAGGATTGAAGTCACTGTTGCATGAGGTGAAGTACCAGGGACCAGGGACTAGAGACTAGAGACTAGGGACTAGAGACTAGAGACTAGGGACCAGAGACTAGGGACTAGAGACTAGAGACTAGAGACTAGGGACTAGAGACTAGAGACTAGGGACTAGAGACTAGAGACTAGAGACTAGGGACCAGAGACTAGGGACTAGAGACTAGAGACTAGAGACTAGGGACTAGAGACTAGAGACTAGAGACTAGGGACCAGAGACTAGAGACTAGAGACTAGAGACTAGGGACCAGAGACTAGGGACTAGAGACTAGGGACTAGAGACTAGAGACTAGGGACCAGAGACTAGGGACCAGAGACTAGAGACTAGATAATAGAGACTAGGGACCAGAGACTAGAGACTAGGGACCAGAGACTAGGGACTAGGGACCAGAGACTAGGGACTAGAGACTAGGGACTAGAGACTAGGGACCAGAGACTAGAGACTAGGGACTAGAGACTAGGGACCAGAGACTAGGGACTAGGGACCAGAGACTAGGGACCAGAGACTAGGGACTAGAGACTAGGGACCAGAGACTAGAGACTAGGGACTAGAGACTAGGGACCAGAGACTAGAGACTAGGGACCAGAGACTAGGGACTAGACACTAGAGACTAGAGACTAGAGACTAGGGACCAGAGACTAGACACTAGAGACTAGGGACCAGAGACTAGAGACTAGAGACTAAAGACTAGGGACTAGAGACTAGAGACCAGAGACTGGAGACTAGGGACCAGAGACTAGAGACTAGGGATCAGAGATTAGAGACTAGAGACTAGGGACTAGAGACTAGAGACTAGAGACTAGGGACCAGGGACGAGAGACTAGAGACTAGAGACTAGGGACTAGGGACTAGAGACTAGGGACCAGAGACTAGACACTAGAGACTAGGGACCAGAGACTAGAGACTAGGGACTAGAGACTAGAGACTAGGGACTAGAGACTAGAGACCACAGACTAGAGACTAGGGACCAGAGACTAGAGACTAGAGACTAGAGACTAGGGACCAGGGACAAGAGACTAGAGACTAGAGACTAGGGACTAGGGACTAGGGACTAGAGACTAGGGACCAGAGACTAGACACTAGAGACTAGGGACCAGAGACTAGAGACTAGGGACCAGAGACTAGAGACTAGAGACTAGGGACTAGAGACTAGAGACTAGAGACTAGAGACTAGGGACCAGGGGCCAGAGACTAGAGACTAAGGACCAGAGACTGGAGACTGGAGACTGGAGACCAGGGATTAGAGACTAGAGACTAGAGCCTAGGGACCAGGGACTAGAGACTAGAGACTAGGGAGCAGGGACTAGAGACTAGAGACTAGGGAGCAGGGACTAGAGACCAGAGACTAGAGACTAGGGACCAGGGACTCACCACGAGCTGCACTCTGCCGCACAGAACCGACGGCTTCATCTCCGGTAAGAAACGTCCGCTGAGGAGAAGATAAACAGGCTGTTAGTGTTTCAGACCAGAGTTCCCCTTTTCCAACTCCGCACAATTCACTGTGACATTAAATAAAATAAATACAGATGACATGGATGATAATGTCTATTTGTTTAGGTGTGGTGGTGGTGGTGGTGGGAGGAGGGCGGGCACAGGACTACACACTCTGTTACAGACATACAGTGGTTATACTGCTGGAAATACAAATTAGTTTCATTCTTCACCCTCCAAATAATAATACAAAGTTTTGGCTTTAGTTGTTCCACTTTTAAAATATCAATCTGAGATTTCTGCAACAACTGTGATTCAGTCGAAGTGACTTTGTGGTGTTCATGGATTTAAAATTATTACTTTTAATTCATTGCAAACTGTCCTTCAAAAACAATGCAGTGACCTGGCTGTAAAATCACAGACATATTTATATAAAAAACCTGCGCAGATGGTCATAAAACTATGTGCATCAGAGGTAAGTTAGAAAACACATGAGGTCAGGTGACCACCTGATGAGCTCACCTGTCTGAGGGCCTCTCAGCCCGGGTGTGCAGGCACTGCTCAGCTTCTTGCTCCACTTGCTCCGTCCTCTGACAGCCCAGCTCGGCCTCACTGACTGCCATCGACAGAAAACATCCAATAAACATCACAGGTCGGTGTTTTATTCCTGTTGCAGGTTAAATAATAAACTGGATGACAGCAGCGACAAAGAAAGGAGCTGATGATGATCAACAGGAAAACAGCTGATCTGCAGAAGTTGGACATGCTGCAGGTGAATTCACCGGCCTGGTTTCTTCTCACCGAGTCGAAGTGTTTCTGTGTTTGTTTGGATGATTTTCAGAGATGCAACAGGAGAGCCTCTTGCTTCCTAACGATTGATAGAGGTTGTGGTTCTTTCCCAAAGTTTGTTACAGAGAGGAACCTGGACAGCTGCTGATTTACGAGTTTGTCTGAAATCCCATAATAAGGTCGTAAATTCAGAGCAAACATTTGCGCTGAGGCGACAGCAGACGGGTGTAAACTGATAATGAACTCTGACGGCCGGCGCTGGAACTAATGACACATTTATTTAAGCCATTTGCTTGCTTTTGCTGAGCTGTAAAAAGAAGAGAGGAGCTTTTACAGTTTTCATGGGTTCATTGAGAAGAAGGCGCCACTAAAAATGTCAAGTGATGGATGTTTCACCCCCCACGGGACAGGAAGTGGCATGACACGGAGAAAGAGGCGGATCAGACAGAGGTTTTAGTCGAGA